>NC_079212.1:131368092-131385592 GCF_029633865.1 Lampris incognitus
CATGGGTGTGTGTGTGTGTGTGTGTGTGTGTGTGTGTGTGTGTGTGTGTGTGTGTGTGTGTGTGTGTGTGTGTGTGTACTGTATAGCCAATTGAGACACATTCCCCACCGGCTCAACAGATGGCTGTGGATCAGAGAGACAGACACTGAAAGTAAGGGCAGACACTGGATATGACTAACAGGGGCAATGGAGCCCAGCTTCCCTTTGAAAACTATTTCAAATGTGATGACAATCTCACACACACACACACACACAGACACACACACACACACACACACACACACACACACACACACACACACACACACACACACACACACACACACACACACACACATTGAAGGTCTCATTCATTTATGCATCAATTCATTAGCTGTGACAGTCAGCCACCTCACCTCCTCCTCAACCACCGCTCAGCAAGTCAATATTCTATACGGCCTCCCCCCAGCCCGGCCCAGCGCTCTGGCTCCCCTGATGGCTCTCATTGAGAGGGGTGGGAGGGGAGAGGAGAGTAGAGAAGAGGCTAGGAGAGACAGCAGGATGGGAGGATTAAGAGGGAGGGAGAGAGACTTGCAATTAAAGGCCTGCCCCATAAGAGCCATTAAAAAGCCAGAAACATAGGAGTCAGCTGAAATGGCTGCCTGACACACACTCTAACCCCCCCGCCCCCCCCACACACACTCTTAAAATCCCGACCCACACACACTTCAGCGACACAGTGTCTTTCTCTCTCTCTCTCACACACACACACACACACACACACACACATGAAGAGTGACAGAAATGTAACGCTGAAGGTCGCTCCTTGGGAAGTCATAGTTACTGTCCCCGTGGAAACCAGTGATGGAATGCTCTGAGCATGCCTGGCGACACACTGACCCATCAGGAACACTCTGTGTGTGTGTGTGTGTGTGTGTGTGTGTGTGTGTGTGTGTGTGTGTGTGTGTGTGTGTGTGTGTGTGTGTTTAGAAGTGCTAGACACAGGGACAGGGACAAGTCTCAGGGACATCTCTTCCTCCAGGGATCTACTCCAGAAACCCAGACACTGTGCATGTCTGTGTGAGCATTCGAAATAATACATTAGGACAGATACAAATGAATGCAGACAC
Source organism: Lampris incognitus (assembly GCF_029633865.1). Lineage (NCBI taxonomy): Eukaryota > Metazoa > Chordata > Actinopteri > Lampriformes > Lampridae > Lampris > Lampris incognitus. Next base: position 131,369,202 of record NC_079212.1, read on the forward strand.
ACACACACACACACACACGCCCGTGCGTGCACGCGCGAACATCTGTGCACACTACAGAGAGAACCGAGGGTCGCTAAAGGTATCTCTAACAGAGCAGAGAGTGTGAGTGGGAAGCTGGATTGGAGTGAGAGCTGCAGTTAGGGAAATCAGCCTCCCACTCACTCACATCACTGAGACTGTCTCTCCCTCCAGCTTACTGGTGACTGGTGGCACAGACTGGTAGAAACAGCAAGAAAGAGGCAGACAGACAGTCATATAGACACCCACACACACACACACACACACACACACACACACACACACACTTTAGAAGCCTAAGGGAGAGTTTCGCAGGGTTGCTTTCACTGCGACAGACTTATCCAGGGGGCTTCCCTAGGGAGATTCCCTTATGGGATCTGGCCACAGGCTAATGTGTGCACACGTGTGTGCATGTGCATTTTTGTGTGTCCTCAAGATCGTCTAGTGGCGGGCCAGTAACAGGGCCATCAGACCCTTCTCTGCCGGCCCTGTCAAAAGCAAAACCATAATTTGTTTTTCGTAATTAAATTGAAGTGTGCCTGAAATGTGTCTGAATTCAATTACTGGTTTTCTCATTGGGCTGAGCAGGGATTTCCTACGTCATCTAAAGGCATCACAGCTCCTTGGACCAGCACTCGTGGTATTGCTAGCCTCTCGTTGAAGCCTGAAGCTGCAAAATGATTGCAACTTTTGAGTGACCGTATCATCAGCCAGTCGAATTTTGATGTGTAGTGACAGAACGCCCCAGGGGCCCTGCGATGTATCGGTGCCGGCCCTGGGGTCAGTATGAACTGTGAACTAGTAGCCTGTTGCAGGTTGTGAGTGAACTAAGCGTAATGGCCGCCGCGTTCACAGATACTGACCATCTTGTTGCTGATCTACTTAACGTTTTTTGGGGTTTTTTTTTTGCAACTCTGGGATGACTGTCTGCATTTTTTACACGTTCTCCCAAACGGACTAAATTACTGGACGAATTTTGTGAGAAGGCTGCCACAAGTCTCTCAAGTGAAATGGAACTCCAACTCCAGGCTGGTGTGCAGAGATGGGCAGTACTTCAATTAAATGTATTTAAAATACGTTTTTCATTACTTTCGGGTATTTTGTCATTTGTATTTTGCTTGACAGAAAAAACAAGATGTAATATGTAACAAAATACTTTAAGAGCTTGTATTTGTGTATTTGAAATACAAAATACATTATTTAATCAGGAATCTGGAACACTTTGTCATTTCATGTACTTCCATACATGAAATGAAACGAAATATCGTTTCTCCCAGCCCACAGCAGTGCAACACAAAGACAAATACACATATACAAAAACTACAAGAACTTCAGAAACACAGTTACTAACAGATATATATAAAATAACACATACACCTAAGCTAAATAAATAAATAAATAAATAAATAGATCACGGCCCAGGGGAATGAACGCCAGCCAGGATGACTGTCGGAACTGCCCGGTCTGCATGGGCTAGCAGTTAGCTTAGCCTGCCCCGCTTCCGCGTCCTGTCAGACTGCCCTCGGTGCTTCCTCCTCGGGCGCAGCTCCAGGCAAGGGCCGTGGTCCTTAGGTCCACCGTATGCAGCAGACCAGGCTCCCCCAGCCGATCCAACGTCAGCTCTCCCAGCCAGACACCTCTGCACTCCACACAGCAATACTAAAACACCACAGTCAACGTCCAGGCGAGGCCACTGCCAGACACCTCTTGGTGTTATTGGAACTGCCGGTCTGCATGGGCTAGCAGTTAGCCTAGCCTACCCTGCCTCCACGTCCCGCCAGAAGGCCCCAGTGTTACCTCCTCGGTCACAGCTCCAGGCAGGGCTGTGGTCCCTGGGTCCATAAGATGCAGCAGACCAAGCTTTCCAAGCCAATCCAGCGCCAGCTCCCCCAGCCATCAAACAAAGACAAAACTTAAACGCATACGTGGACAAACACACTGCATCGACGGTACTGGGGGAGCTCACCGCAAACGTGAATTCGCGTTGCAATCCTCCCACACCGGTAATGAGTGAGGCTGCTGCAAACGTGAATTCGCACCGCCATCTTCCCACACCGGAAGCGGAAATATGTGATTTTATTCTCAAATAGGATACGTTTTTTTATCCCCAGGTTGTAGAAACTGTTGAAAAAAAACTGTAATACAATTAGCCTAATCACAGTCTTTGGCTAAATGCAAGTGAATCATGTGACATGTCCTGTCGGGTCCAGGAATGCACCCATTGTGAACTACCGTATTTCATTTGTGTTCCTTGTGACCTGTAGCTTGAGGAAAGAAGCTTCTTTGGTGTTTGGTGCAAATTTCCCCTAAGATAAAGGTATATAAAGGTATGTAATCAAAATATGATCAGATATTGCATGTTAAGGTAAGCTTTCTGAATGACACTAAAATACAACAGAAGAAAAGATATATTAGCATACACACATGTCACAGACACGCTCAGGCACAGTGGCATCTCATGCTCAGTCATCATATGGAATGCTTTATTAGCAAGATTAATTGTGAGCAACTTCTGTAACTCAGGACAAAATTAATTTCTAGCATAGCTACCTTTCGGCATTATATTGGCTATTCTTAATAGTTGTCAGGGAAATAGCTTGCACAGTCCTCTTGAGGATAAAGATAACATTTTACAGTGTGTGCTATGCCAGGGGATGGTCAGGTTAATATTCAGGTTAGCTGCCATGCGGATGTATTCAATTGGACGGCCCTGCGATGGCCCAGGAGAGTCAGCAACGGGGTTGGTTTTGCCAGAAACATGCTGTACATCCGCAGTGAACTCCGAAATGTAGGAGAACGGTCACTGCTGGCGGGCAGACCACAGCTCAACCACCTTGGCCATGGCAAATGTCAGTAGTTTGTGGTCCACAAACGTCGTGAACTGGCGGACCTCCAGCAGGGAATGGAAGTATTGAATTGCAAGGTAGAGGGTGAGGAGCTCCCGATTGAAGGTGGTGTACTTCCGTTTGCTGGGGTGTAACTGTTGGCTGAAGAAAGCAGCTGCCAAGCACTGTTCTTCCACTGCTCATGCACTGCAGCAACTGCATAATCTGAAGTGTCTGTGGTAATGGCAAATCGGAGCCTTGGGTGATGGGTGCGCCAGCATTGTTGCATCAGCCAGAGCAGTCTTAGTGTCCAAAACCCCTTGTCCCTCTCTGTGGATCAGTCCACAGTGTGTTTGGTTGCCTTGCCTTTCAGGGTCTCGTACAGGGTTCGCATGAGTTGAGCAGATTGGGGGATAAAGCAGTGGTAAAAGTTCACCATGCTGAGGAACTCCTGCAGGGACTTGACTGTGAGCAGTCATGGGAAGTTCACAATGGTGTCCACCTTTGACGAGAGAGGTACCGCCTTGTCATTGGTGATTTCATGTCCAAGAAAGTCGATGGTGGTCAGCCTGAACTGGCAGTTGGCTGGGTTGACGATCAGCCCATGCTGGCTGAGCTGCTTGAAAAGTGTCTGGAGGTGAGACAGGTGTTCCACTTTGGAGGTGCTGGCGATGAAGATGTCATCTACATAGAAGAAGATGAAAGGCAGATCCCGTAGAATTGAACCCATTGAGGCACTGGAATGTCTATGGAGCGTTCTTGAGGCCGAACAGCATGGGCAGGAACTCGAACAGGCAAAATGGGGTGATCACCACCGTTTTGGGGACATCCAGTGGGTGGACGGGCACCTGATGGTATCCATGGACGAGGTCGACTTTGGAAAATATGACTTTTCCAGCCAGATGGGTGGAAAAGTCCTGAATGTGTGGGACTGGGCAGCAGACTGGTGTCATTGCATTGTTGAGTCAGCAGTAATTGCTGCACGGGCACCACCAAGCTTTGGGACGATGTGGAGGGGTAAAGCTCACGGGCTGTTGGAGCGGTGAATGATGTCGACGCATTCCATATTCTCAAACTCCTCCCTGGTGGCAGTGAGCTTGGCCAGGTCGAGGCGCCGAGCCTGAGCATAGACAGATGGGCCAGACATGGCGATGTGCTGCTTCACTCTGTGTTGGCAGTGGATGACAAGAAGGTGGGCAGCGTGAAGACTGGGAACTCAGTGAGAACCTGGAGAAATTTGTCTGTGGTGGAGCACATGCTAGACAGTCTGATGGAATCCATTCCGCTGAGAGTGCACGCATAGAAAAAGAAGGTGACAGCATCGATCAATCGGCTGTTTTTGACATCCACCAGCAGTCCATAGGCACATAGGAAATCCGCACCAAGGAGGGGGACGACCACTTTAGCCATGACAAAGACCCAACCGAACTTCTGTCCGCTGAAACACATCTCCATGTACCTAGTGCCATAAGTGTGAATGGGGCTGTCGTTAGCGGCTTCTATGGAGGGGTCATATCTGCAGGACAGGTCATAAAAGTAATCAAAAAGGTCATAATATGTGGCTCTATTGCAGCAACATCAAATTTTAAAACCCACTTCAAATGAAGGCACCCTGGCAAAATAAATGAATTTGAAGACCACAAAAAGGAATTTGCCAGTAGGGGACCAGGACCTCATACAAACAAACTACTCTCTTTGAACGTGGTCCAGTGACGAAATAAAACTGACTCTTGTTACATCCTTTGTCACTAAAGGCATGTACCCATTGGCCACTGTTGAGCATAAAGAATTTACAGACTTGGTACAGGAACCTTGCCAAGGTGATAAAGTTATGTCCGGCAGGACACTTGGGGGAAGAATCGATGACTTAATAAAACAGCAAATTTGAAGGCGAGACTTAAGTGCATACAACATGTTTGCACCACTGCAGATATCTGGTCAGCTAAAAAAAACAAGTTATATGGGAGTCACTGTACATTGGATACAAACAGACACGCTAGAATTGGCTGCTCTTGCTTGCAGACATTTTCACAGTCCACATACCTACAATTGCATTGCAGAACTACTGGAGTAAATCCATTCAGAATATGGACTCATAACTCACACTATTGTGGTCACTGTAACTGACAATGCATCAAACTTCTCAAAAGCATTTTGAGAGTTCAATATCACAGTCGTTTCAGAGGAACAGGATGAGACAGATGAGCAGGAACAGGGTCTTTCATTTGTAATAATAGATCCAGAGGGAGAAGAAGTGTCAGAGTGTGTTATCGTTCTACTACCTCAAGTTAGGTATTCCACTCACACACTGAGTTTGGTTTCAACCACTGATGCCAAAAGAGCAATTAAAGACAATTTAACTCATCTCCAGGCTGAATCATTCATCCATGGCAAAGTGTTCAGCCCTATAGAATGCTTCTGGCAGACCAAAATATACAGAAATACTCATTGACTTGACCAACCAGCAACTGAAGACACCCTGTGTTTGTAGGTGGAATTCTCTTTATTACTGTTTGAGTCAGCTGATAATTCTTTGGGAGAAGCTTCCTGAGATCATGCCTGCCTTGCAACTCCCACTGTTCAAAAAGGTAGAGCTTGAGGAATACTGCAGAGTCCTAAAGCCCATGGCCATTGCAATTGATGGCCTTCAAGGTCAGACCTCATGCTACTATGGTGAGCTCATACCTAGCCCTCTTAGCTGTTCAGACTAAACTACATGAAATTTAAGCTTCAGACCTGCAGTACTGCTCACATATTGCAAGCCACCATAGCTGGCTTTGAGAAAAGATTCAGTAGCTTCTCACAGCTGAAGGACTGATGTCAATTAAGCCATCCTGGCTACAGCAACCCACAGGTTTTTCAAGATGAGCTGGTTGCCTCTCAAACTAGCTGCAGAGAAGAGGAAGATACATCTCCTGTTTCTGCACTCAGCTGAAGAGCTTCGCCTTGTGTCAGAAAGTGAGACTGCCTCATCAAACACCATTGAAGAGAATGAAGATGATTTCTTCATCTTTTCTGACCAGGGTACGGGTAAACTACTCTCACTTCAGTGTGTTAAGGTTAAACTGCAATTTCATGAATAAATAATCAAAAATGAATATTCATCAATTAAAAAAATAAATGAGGAGCTAGTTTCATGTCACGTTTTTAAATATTTTTGTGATATTAAAAAGCCTTGAATTTAATTAAATTCGTAACAACCTTGCTTCCCTGTTTGCCTCTACTGTTTCCAATACCAACAACAAGAACTGAGAGCCAGTTGGGCAGAGAGCTAACACAAAGTAGAGTTGGAGATCCTTCACTTTCTGGAGGACCCCAGAAAGGACCTTTCCTTGCTGGATTCATATCCACTGATCAAGCAACTCTTTGTGAGATTCAACACCATTTTGCCATCATTGACACCAGTTGAGTATCTTTTCTCCTTTGCAGGCATGTTTACCACTCTCACAGAAGGCAATTAACAGCTGAACTGATGTAGAAATTGTTGTCAAGTCAAGTCAATTTTATTTGTATAACCCAATGTCACAAATTGTGCTGAAAAACAACTGAAATGGAGATGAAGGACTGCAGTGTTAGGGGGTAGACAAAGGAGTATACTCTTTTTTTAGGTTGTTGTTGGTATTGGGGGGGAAGGGGGGTGCTTCTCTTACATACTCTGCTGTAATGGTACTGTTATGTCTTCTGTACTCATTCGATTGGTTGCTTGTAAAGTTGGATATCCCAGAAATTTACTTACTCCACTGTACTTATATTAATCGCTCTTGAAAAAAGCATCTGCTAAATGCCCAGTCTTATTGTCTTCTGAAAGAACTAGTGCGTCGCTGTGGCGTAACTGTTCAGTTCCCCCAATTGCATTTCAATTGGCTGTTCACTCAGTCAGTCAATGATCGCTTTGACTGACAGAAAGCACCCAGCAGGCACACCTGAATTTGCAGCCTTCCACCTCTGAGATATCCTGACTGGCCACTTCAAATCCATGATGGTGGGAAATTAGCAGAGCTCATCTTTTCAATGTAGGGGGGTTAAGGTCAGATCCATACTGAGGCTACTAAATGCCTAAGATGTGATATCAGTTTATATAGAATGTATTTTTGTGTTTTCAAATTACAAATGACTTTTATTCTAATTAAATGCATTTTCTCAAACCAGTATTTTGTATTTTATTTTGATACATTTGATGAGCAAGCATTTGTAACAAGATACTTTTTGATGTATTTGTGCCCATCTCTGTTGGTGTGCACATTATTTCTTATTGAACTGAAGGGGGTGCACTGAAAATATTGTGGCTATACTTTATTGAATTTGTTGAAGCGCGAGTGACTGGTGAACACTACATCAACTATGGAAACTTGTTTGTTATCGCCGCCAGGAGGAGGCGATTATGCGTATGGTTGTGCACTTGTGTGTGTGTGTGTGTGTGTGTCTGTGTGTGTGTGTCTGTGTGTGTGTGTCTGTGAGTGTGCGGCTAATCTCGCAAACTACAGGACCTATCAGCCTAACATTTTTTTGCGCACAGTTATGTCTGTATGATCAAGAGCCTCTCGTGGTTGCAGTGATTACAAACCTTCCGAAAAGGTTTCGGAAAAGGCCCAACAATGCCTGCATTTCCTGAGGAGGATGAGGAGCGCCCGTCTATCCCCCAAAATTCTCACCAACTTCTACCACTGCACCATAGAGAGCATCCTGACCAGCTGCATCTCACTGTGGTATCGCAACTGCACCTCAGTAGACCAGAAAGCTCTGCAGCGGTTTGTCAAGGCGGCCCAGCATATCACCAGTACCCAGCTCCCAGCCATAAAAGACATTTATCACAAACGCTGCCTTCGAAGGGGTCTCAGCATCAGCAGAGATCCCACCCACCCCAAACATGGACTGTTCTCCCCCCTGCACTCTGGGAGGCGCACTACCAGGCTCAAAAACAGCTTCTTTCCCCAAGCTGTTACCCACCTGAACCTGGCTACCCACTGAACGTCTGTAAATATTTTTATACTCGTGGGTTTTTTTTAACTTATTTTTAGCTTTTAGTCTTCATCTGTATATATCTTATACTATGTTTGTCTATGTCTGTCTTGCGCTGTTTGGCGAAGCCACAGCCCTTATTTCATTTTCAACATGTGCCTGCACATTGTTTTTAATGACAATAAATTTAACTGAATTGAAAACATTTGTTCTCGCTATCGCCGCTCACTCTCTTCACTCACTCTCTAGCTCGCCCGACGGATGCGTGCGATTGACTTGGATCGAGCAGCGACAGTGTCCAAACATTATGTATTCAGGTATGAGTGTTGAAAGTAAACGAGACGTCGATCGTATTTGGCAAGTCAGCAAATCATTCACCGCTGATCTCAGCACAGGACAACTGGAGGAACACTGGATGAACCAAAAATAATCAGCTTTATTCACCTCGTTGCCATGTTTGTTTAACTGACGTCAGGGGGGGGGGGGTTAGATGCGGAAGTGCCAGACTCCAAATGTTGAAACCCCTGCTATAAAAATATATTTCAAGAGTAGGATTAATTACAGTCACAGCTGGAAATCATATCAGTAGCGACAATAAAACATTTCCTATGGCTAGGCTATGTTTTCTTACCGCTGTTTTATTGCTTTGGAATGAAGGAAAGTGCTTTGCCTTCATTCATTTTTATCCTGAAAACCGTGACGGTTAAACACATCTGAAGTCTTTTAATAAGGGCCCCTTCTTCCGGTAGGTGAAAAAAGGGGTGTTTTGTCGCCAAGTTCAAGCACCAGAGAAGGGGAGATCTGCAGTGTACTGAGGGCGCTCTTCTAGTTGTTTTTATGCCATGAGGTGTGTGTGTGCTATCTGGTTGGTGAGTAGGGTTGCCAACCGTTTCTTATATATATATATATATATATATATATGTGTGTGTGTGTGTGTGTGTGTGTGTGTGTGTGTGTGTGTGTGTGTGTGTGTGTGTGTTAGTGTAAGGCACATTATATTTGTTATGCCCGTGCCGCCCCATCCATCCAGCCCCCATCCCTGTCCCCTGTCCCTTATTTCCATTTCAAGGAGTTAGCAACCCTATTGGTGAGGGACATAAAGGGAGATCTGGCAGTAATACTGCAATAGCTGCTATAGTGCACAGTGGTGTGCATGTGTGCTGTGGTTGCTGAAGATCAGCTGTCTTGTTGGTGTTGATCCAGTAGTGCATGTGGCACGTGATAAGTGGCGAAACTACTATATATGTAGATAATGCAGCTGCACTGGGGCCCGCACACACGGACCTCTCTTTATCTTGCCACTATCGTATCAAAGATCTCGAGCACTAAGTCTGCAGTATATGGTATGTTCAAAAATGTGCAAAGTGTAGTACCCATGCATAATGATGGACATGCGTGCTACTGTGTACTATGCAGCAGAATAGATGACTTAGCACGTCGAAAAGCCCAAAGGTGTGCCTATGATGTAAGCAGAACATATTTATTTGAACAATAATCACCCTAAACACTTGTTTTTTGTGTTTATAAGACCCGTGCGCAGACATGAATAATGATGTCTCTGTGCAGGTGCGATGTCACCAACTGTGTTTTTATCTGTTATGGCGCTCCCACCTCAGATTTTGTTAAGTAGGCTAGTCTATCTTGGCCGCGCTCTCGTGACTCCTCGTCTGTTTTCCTAGTAATCGTTTCATTTTAGGTGCCAACTCTGCAGTGCATTTGGCTGTTGCTGGTCGTTTTAAAGCTGCGTGTTTTCACTTCTTTCATTTGCTACTGGCGTTACGTCATGTTACATCTGATTGCGATGGACAGGCCCGCTTTGACCATCTTGCATTGGGGCCTGGCGCTGACTCCTGGCGCTATCGTTATGCAAAATACACAGTCTGCTGTGTATTTTGACTGCTGGTGATCATGTATTTTGTATGTGGCTGTATTGGCTGTATCGGCACCCATATGAGAAATTTGTGTGTGTGTGTGCGTGTGTGTGGTGGTGGTGGGGGTGGTGGGGGTGCTGTTTGTTACTGAAGGTCCTGATTGAAACCCCCACAGTACGCTACCGAGATTGTCTAATGACAAAAGTCACCCGAACAGAAATCTGAGGTTGTCTATAAACCCGAGCCGTCACATCCATTCCAAGTGCCACAAATGGCGGCTGCTAACCACTTTGCACTGATGCTCTGAACAATGCATTGCGTCTTCATGAGTTAACACACTGACCTGTCCTTTACGACCAGAAAACCCCTTTTCTCTCCTTCATTCTTTTTCAAGCCCAGAAATCTATTACGTACACAGAGGGGCTAGAATGGCAATTTTCAGTTACCTTGGTAAATATTCCAGCCAATATTACTAACATTTTTTTCAGAAATTTAAAGGGTCCATACAGGGACAAAGGCACATTTCGATGATCGCAAGAGTCACGCTGACTAAACCGCAATTGTTCAGACCGGCAGTCAACGACCATTTGGTTTTGTCCTTTGTGACCAAGCTATTCCAGCAGAACAGAGAGATGCTTTTTGGCGTACATGTAACGAGGCTAATCTGTCGCATCTCTGCTAATGTCAGACTCATTTTTAACCCGAATCCTTGACCTTTACCATCGTTGTGTAGTGATCATTACATTTCCTGGTGACCCTAGGTAAAGGTTAAGTCATCCGGAGAATGCTGATTGGAGGGTTTTGCGCCCACATAAATATCATAGAGGCTGTTATAAAATCGACCATTAACACCGCATTTGTGCCATGCCCCTGGGCAACGAGCCTCTTTACAACTCGTAACGCTCAAATAGAAGATCAGACAGCGAGTTATGATTGTGGCAACTTTTGTTCATTTCTAACAAACAATAGCATGACATTAATCGCTTTGTAAGCCAGGGCAATAATAGGTGCTTTGTATTGTGTTCCTTAACTGCCTTCCCGCTGTGTGTTCTCACAGTGTGTTTCAACAGACTTTATATTACCTTCACTGGCTAATACAGCTGCTTAATACTGTTTCCATAACAACTGTTGCAAAGCCCCTGATCAGAATTCCCCTCAAGCTCGGCTCGTGTTTATCCTATAAACACCTCATCACAAAACTTGGCAACACATACATACAGTACACGCCGATGGACAAGACGACATACACATACATGAATATCAAATGGGCAATCTATTCAAACACAGACATGCAAAGCTGTGCAAGAAAAATCCCCCTCATCCTCTTTTTCTGTCTGTGACACACACTGGCACTTGTACAAACACATCAGCATGCGCACAAACAAGCACCGTGCACGTCTGTCACTGGAGGACGAGGTATGACCTTCAGCAAGGGCCAGCAGGGACCCGCCCCCGTCACCTGGTTGGCAGAAAGACACACACGTCACATCCATCTCTGTCAGGCTGCTGCTCTCGCAGTATTCATAACCCCGGTGTGCACTTGCACACGCGCAGACACACACACGTATATATGTATATATACACTACCGTTCAAAAGTTTGGGATCACCCAAACAATTTTGTGTTTTCCATGAAAAGTCACACTTATTCACCACCATATGTTGTGAAATGAATAGAAAATAGAGTCAAGACATTGACAAGGTTAGAAATAATGATTTGTATTTGAAATAAGATTTTTTTTACATCAAACTTTGCTTTCGTCAAAGAATCCTCCATTTGCAGCAATTACAGCATTGCAGACCTTTGGCATTCTAGCTGTTAATTTGTTGAGGTAATCTGGAGAAATTGCACCCCACGCTTCCAGAAGCAGCTCCCACAAGTTGGATTGGTTGGATGGGCACTTCTTTGAGCAGATTGAGTTTCTGGAGCATCACATTTGTGGGGTCAATTAAACGCTCAAAATGGCCAGAAAAAGAGAACTTTCATCTGAAACTCGACAGTCTATTCTTGTTCTTAGAAATGAAGGCTATTCCATGCGAGAAATTGCTAAGAAATTGAAGATTTCCTACACCGGTGTGTACTACTCCCTTCAGAGGACAGCACAAACAGGCTCTAACCAGAGTAGAAAAAGAAGTGGGAGGCCGCGTTGCACAACTGAGCAAGAAGATAAGTACATTAGAGTCTCTAGTTTGAGAAACAGACGCCTCACAGGTCCCCAACTGGCATCTTCATTAAATAGTACCTGTTAGAGCCTGTTTGTGCTGTCCTCTGAAGGTAGTAGTACACACCGGTGTAGGAAATCTTCAATTTCTTAGCAATTTCTCGCATGGAATAGCCTTCATTTCTAAGAACAAGAATAGACTGTCGAGTTTCAGATGAAAGTTCTCTTTTTCTGGCCATTTTGAGCGTTTAATTGACCCCACAAATGTGATGCTCCAGAAACTCAATCTGCTCAAAGAAGTGCCCATCCAACCAATCCAACTTGTGGGAGCTGCTTCTGGAAGCGTGGGGTGCAATTTCTCCAGATTACCTCAACAAATTAACAGCTAGAATGCCAAAGGTCTGCAATGCTGTAATTGCTGCAAATGGAGGATTCTTTGACGAAAGCAAAGTTTGATGTAAAAAAAATCTTATTTCAAATACAAATCATTATTTCTAACCTTGTCAATGTCTTGACTCTATTTTCTATTCATTTCACAACATAAGGTGGTGAATAAGTGTGACTTTTCATGGAAAACACGAACTTGTTTGGGTGATCCCAAACTTTTGAACGGTAGTGTATGTATATGTATATATATATATATATATATATATATATATATATACACACACACACACACACACACACACAAACATGCACACATGTGGTGTCATAGACAGACATACACACACAACTCCCATGTCAATATAAATACTTGCTGGGACCCATGCTTGTGCACGCATCACACCACACACACACACACTCACGGACACATGCATGCACACATACAAAGTAAGACCCAAGCATGGTCTCACAGGAGAGTTTGTGGTGGCGGATACCCATGTGAGTGACGGCTTTATAATGAAATAGACCCTCTCTCCTCCCCCACACACTTTCCCTCCATCTCCTTTTGGTATGACCTCTTCCTCTCGTCTCCCCTCCTCTTTCCAACTCGCTTCCCTCCGGCTTACCCCCCCCCCCGTCTTTCTCTCTCATATTTACGTCATCTCTTCTATTGTACCGTTTGAGTCCAAAATGTGAAAATACAAACACACACACACACACACACACACACACACACACACACACACACACACACACACACACACACACACACACACACACACACACACACACAGTAACACAAATGCTCTGCCAACTGGTGAAAACTTTCTTTAAAAGAGACCTGAGAGTGAGGTGTTAGGGAGAATCAGCAGTGGGAGCATCAGTCAACATTTTCTAAGGCTTTCCCTCACGCACACTCCTTACCTGTCCCCTCTCTACCTTCCCCTCACATTTTCTCCTGTCTTCTATTTGCATTCGTGGAGACGGCCCCCTCTCTCTCAGCATGAGGCTGAGCACATCAAAGACAGCAACAGGTGTGTGGTGTTCAACACAATGCCAGCACCCCCGCTGCGCTAGGGCGTCTTGGATAAAGCCTGTCAGAGTCCTCAAAAACTCCCACAAAGTTCCCATGAAGGTGTGTGCGTGCACACAAACACACACAGATACGTGCACATGCACATCTCGATTCTCTCTATGATTGTGCAGAAAGAGGGAGAGAGGGAGAGAGAAGAGAGAGAATAGAAAGGGTCTCCAGTGGTTAGGTTAACCCCTGATGCCTGAAATCGGTGTGAGTCATTCAGTCCTCCAAGGCCTGTTTCTGCTCATTGATGTTATTGTTATTAGGATTTTTAGTATGCTAATGAGAGGGGGGGCAGAATGGAGAGTGAGGGAGGGGGAGAGAGAGGAAAGAGGGGAGACAGATGGGGGAGAGGGAGACGGAAAAAGAGAAGAAGAGGGAGAGGGAGAAATGGGGGAGAGGGAGAGGAAAAAGAGATCCTGTTTGTACTCCCTCTCGCCGGAATAAATACTTGTTTACAACGAGACATAAATTGGCACCCTGTCAGTCAGCCTCTCTGTGTCTCTCTCTCTCTCTCTCTCTCCTCCAACTCCCTCTCTTCTTTGCTTCTCTGTTTCTCTGTCTCTCCCTGTGCTGCTAAGCGTATTACAACACTCCCTGGTTCAGCCCTCTCTCATTACCATATTCTAATTACATTCGTTAAGGGGAGCATTTGGGAGTTTAATGAATAAATTTGAAAGATGGGTCTCGGTGGCGATCCGCAGGTTCGTCTCCTCTTCAGACCACAAGAAAAGTATGGGCGGGTGTGTATTCGGGCGTATATTTGTAGGTATGTTCAACAAATACCGCCGCAAGCTTTTTGCTTCGGTCTCGGAGGAAACAAACAACCATGGCAAACTGTTGTACGGTGTGAAACCGCTCACGTGGAGTGCTCGCTTCAGATCAATTCCTAATTCTGTTTGTCTCTGTCAAATAAAGATTTCATGTCATTTATTTGTGGTTCTGAGGGAGAGCCTGAGACAACCGTTGAAGCCATACATATTTTACTATCCTCAAGCCTCAAAAACACACTTCCAAGGATGGAGCATCGGTTCACAGACACAGAAAATGTCTGCAGTCACTGGGTTACCTCGGTTACCAGCCATGGACCTGAAGACTCCATATTGGAGAAATTGACAGGCGAGGTTAAAAAAATCATGAGTGAAAAGGTAAACACTAAATATCATAAACTCCTCTCTAGTGATTGGCTTGCACAGTTGCTGAGTTTGATCTGTCTCTGTTGAGGATAAGGCCTGGGGGCTGCAGACCTGAAAACGCTTTTCACTCTAGCCTCTTCCTGCTGTCAGGGTACTGCAAAAACTGACAAATGCACGCTTTTCACATGATTCAACAGAGGAACTCAAACTATATTCTCAGCTCTGATGACTTCTCTCTCTCTCTCTCTCTCTCTCTCTCTCTCTCTCTCTCTCTCTCTCTCTCTCTCTCTCTCTCTCTCTCTCTCTGAGGTTCAAGTAAAAGAGAGGGGAAAAAAACTCACTGCTTCTTCAGAAATTGAACTTTTAAACAGTTAAACAACATGATGGGTTTTTTTCTTGCTAGGTGTCAAGGACAAATGATGACTAAGAAAAGAAATAAAAAAATGAAAAAAATATGGCGGAATATAACTCAACGCCATCGCAACAGAATTCACTCTTACATCTGAGGCGGCAACAAAATAAAATCACTTTTTTTCTTTTTTTAAAAAAAATATTATTATTCTCTGGCTAAATGCATTTATTTTTCAAAAACCCAGCAATCTTTTTACCCGTCCTCTTGTTGTCTGTGACGAAGTCATAAACACAGATCAGGAGTCAGCAGAATTTGGAAAGGGCTAGGTACTCCTCTATTGCATCAGTGCTAAGAGGTATGGATTTGTTTCGGGTTGAGCTTCATGTGGACTGAACCGATCTTTACTTGAGTCATCCATCACCCTCCCTGAGGTCAAATATACAGGCTGTACAGAGGACAGTCATAAAGCCTGTGTACTCAGGCCACAGTGAGAGAACCACAACTCTGAGGATGATGACGTTACGCAAGGCGTAACAACTTTACAAATACATTGTAGAAACAGACTGCCATCAGCCCCTTTCCGAGAGAATACAGTACTAATATCTGATGGGCTGGAGCATCTCAGATGAATTGCACTTGAAAGTTTTAGACATTATGGGTGGGAAATGGAAAATACGTTATGCCAACACACAATACAGTACTTTCACGCCACACACAGATTTCCAGAAATGAGAAATCAAGTCATGGCAAGTCAAAGGTCAAGGCAAATTCAGTTTATTTGTGTACCCCTAAATTAAAGTTACATCCCAGAGGGCTTTACAATCACATCACATTCTCATGTTTACAGGCAAATAGAATAAATGACAAAAGTATGGCAAGTACTAGTCTCAGACCCTCCATTCAGTTAAGGAACACAGAAACCATTTGTTTTTTTGTGAAAAAAATGTGACAAACCTCCAGAAGTGTATCAGAGGAGGAAACCCTCTTCCAGCACGGATAGACATGCAGTATGGGGCTTAGTATTCAACCAGTAACATATTTACAGTAAGAACTTGGTGAGGCAATTAATGACTAAGCAGTTATGGTACAATTCAGTATATGTGTGTGTGTGTATATATATATAAAACTTCATTAAAAGAAACACTCCATGGTAGGAAACGTGCTCAACAAATAAGGAGCAAAACAATCCAGTGATTCAAGTAAAGAATTTATTTGAATCACTGGAAGGAAAGTAAAGTACATTTACTTGAATCACTGAAAGAATTTACTTGAATCACTGGATTTTATATATATATTCATCCATCCATTATCCAAGCTGCTTATCCCAACTGGGGTTGCAGGGATGCTGGAGCCTATCCCAGCAGTCATAATTTAGAATATATATATATATATATATATATATATATACACATACACACACACACACACACATACATACACACACACACACACAATTTATAACATATATAGAATAATATGCATTATATATAAATAGATAATATATATATATATATATAATTCTATATATAAATATAGAATGTACTTGAATCACTGAAAGAATTTGCTTGAATCACTGGATTTTTATACACACACACACACACACACACA
>NC_079212.1:131390592-131410592 GCF_029633865.1 Lampris incognitus
GCATCGCAGCTTACTGTGTATGGGGCTGTGTAGCCACAGACCAGTCAGAGTACCCATTATGACCCCTTTCCACCACCAAAAGCAACTCCAATGGCATGTGAGTGTTAGAACTGGACCATGGAGCAATGGAAGAAGGTGGCCTGGTCTGAGGAATCACGTTTTCTTTTACATCATATGGATGGTCGGGTGTGTGTGCGTCGTTTACCTGGGGAAGAGATGGCAACAGGATGCACTATGGGTAGACGGCAAGCTGGCAGAGGCAGTGTGATGCTCTGGGCAATGTTCTGCTGGGAAACCTTGGGTGCTGGCATTAATGTGGATGTTACTTGGACATGTACCGCCTACCTAAACATCATGCAGACCAGGTACACCCCTTCATGACAACAGTATTCCCTGATGGCAGTGGCCTCTTTCAGCAGGATAATCCGCCCTCCCACACTGCACACATTGTTCAGGCATGGTTTGAGGAACATGCCAAAGAGTTCAAGGTGCTATCTTGGCCTCCAAATTCCGCAGAATTCAATCCAACTGAGTATCTGTGGGATCTACTGGAAAAACAAGTCCGATCCATGTAGGCTCCACCTCACAACTTACAGGACTTAAAGGATCTGCTGCTAACGTCTTGGTGCCAGATACCAGAGGACACCTTCAGAGGTCTTGCGGAGTCAGTGCCTCGATGGGTCACAGCTGTTTTGGTGGCACGAGGGAGACCTACACAATATTAGGCAGGTGGTTTTAATGTTTTGGCTGGTCTGTGTGCGCAGCTTGATAAAACTGCAGTTTGATTTGTGAGCACAGTGGACAGCTAGACTCCAGAGTACAATTTTTCAGACATCACATAGCAGACTAAAAATACTACTATCAAGCAGACAGACAGTTAAACACACACACACACACACACGCACATGCACGCACACGCATGCACACACACGCACACACACGCACACAAAGAGCTTTGTCTTCTTAAACTTGTGGGGGCCATTCGTTGACTCATTCATTCACTAGCCCCTAACCCTAACATTAGTCATCAGCATTACATGCCTACCCTTCACATTTACCATCCTTCACACCTACCTTAACATAACCTAATCCTAATTCTAACATTAACCCTAAAACCAAGAGCTAACCCTAAAATAAACTATTTGAAGAAAGGGGTCTTTGGGTCAAAAAATGGGTGAAAATTTCCCAATCTATATAAATATAGGAGTACACACACACACACACACACACACACACACACACACACACACACACACACACACACACACACACACACACACACACACACACACACATTTAGAGATTAGGTATTTATGGAATCTATTGAAATGGAGTTGAAATTCTATGATTTTGCACATGCACAGTGTTTAAATGAATAATGTAATAAAACATTGCTTTAATTTGTTTGTAGCACTGGAGTCGCACAATGCAATGCAGTGAGACATAACACATGTCGACCACAGAGTCAATTACGGTGCACTTTTAATTAGGATGAACTTGTTCAACAGCTAAGAGCTCCACAGGAGGTCTCAGAGTGGTAAACTTATTCCATCTCGGTTGCGACGCTAGAATATTGGTAGAGGCTTGAAGCTCCATATGAGTTTGTTTGTTTAGGTCAGATGTGCTAACATCAGATACCCAGGGTTAACACTGGCTCCCCCAACAAATAAGAGACGCAACGTCCATAGAGAGTTTTAAGAATCAGCTCAAGACCAATTTTTATGCTCTTGCTTTTAATTAATTCCAGTTTATATTTCTTTTTATTCTTATTTTTTATCATGTACTGTGGTTTTATTTCTTGCCTTGTGTTGTGTTTTTTGCCTAGGTCTGTGTTTTATTATTTTTAACTTATTTTATCTGTATTGTTGTTGAGTTTTATTGTTTCCCCTGATTTTAATGTAAAGCACTTTGAGCTGCATTTTAGTATGTATGAAAGGTGCTATACAAATAAAGTTTATTATGATTATTATTATTATGATTATTATTATCATCATTATTATTGCCAAGGTGGCTGTCAGTTGATAAACTCAACCACCAAAGCCGTGATTTATCAGTGTTTGGCTTTTAGTGACTCGTCAAGTCTCCATTCCAAAGTCTTGCATGCCTGGAGACCAGTGCAGCAGCTCCCAAACCATCTTCCCTCAAATGCAGCTTCACCTGAATGAAAATGCAGTCCAGCCTATAGAGAGCAGAACACCCCAAATCACCGGGGCCAACTCTGACTGCTGTGTTCTCCTAAAGGAATAGCATTTATTTATTCCAGTCTTGTATCTATCAGAATTTTATGCAAGGACGTGTTGGCTAATTGGCAGCTAGCTATCAGACAGTTTGAATGCCCGTATTTACTCATCATAGACTAGATAGTTTAAGTTCATGAATTGATTATTTAGTATTCAGTGTTAAATCTACATGCCTCAGAGAACCCAAAGGCAGGCCAATTACTCAGCACACCACTCTGAAGATTAACTGCCAATTTCAGCCAGCTGTTGTCAATTTTTTATTTGGCCAAAACATATTTAAATCAACAAGCAAGTTGAAAAATGTTGACTATCCAGATTTGTTAGCTACCGAGTGTAACATGTAAGGTCAGAGATGAAAACTTTGCTCACGTTTTAATGCTGATGTTAGCTTAAAGAAAGGGAGAAGCGATTTCACCCTTGACACAACAGTAGGGTAAGGAGCCACCTCTGGATACAGGCAGCCTGGGCTAGATATGTTTTACCTGCAATTTAAATCGTATTGTCCAACGGCAATACACAATTAGATGTTTGCATGGGGGGGTGCATGAATTTTTTAAAACATTTGAGATACTTTATTGATCCCGATAGGGAAATTATGCTCTTCATTTAACCCATCCTAGCTGTGTAGCTATGAGCAGTGTGCAGCCACAGTGCAGCACCCAGTGACCAACTCCAGTTCTTCTTGCCATGCCTCAGTCAGGGGCACAGACAGGAGTATTAACCCTAACATGCATGTCTTTTTGATGGTGGGGGAAACCGGAGCACCCGGAGAAAACCCACCACAGACACGGGGAGAGCATGCAAACTCCACAGGACGACCTGGGACGACCCCCAAGGTTGGACAACCCCGGGGTTCGAACCCAGGACCTTCTTGCTGTGAGGCGACAGCGCTAACCACTGGGCCACCGTGCTGCATAGATACAATAATAATAGATGTAATTACCAAATGTGTATTAATCAAAGTCATAGGTTGATTGCAAATTAAATGTGAATTCAGATCGTAAGCTTTTAATCTTCAGAAAGTCACACGAGTCGTTTATGTATCATTCAGAACACTCAGTAACTAAATGACCAATTTCTCCATTTCTGTCACATTGTGTGGTCATATACTACCCGTTAAGCTGTTGAAAACTGGTTATGTAGACAACAGGAACAGGTTATAATGAGTCCTGGGTCTACGAAGAAGTCTGCAAAAAATGTCTCATCCCTCTGTGCCTAACACTAGCAACTGCTCTGACATATGCAGAACCTCTCTCTCCATCATAGTCATCGTCATCTGTGTATATCCTTTTTCTTGAGCTTTTGTATTCCTGAATATAATAATGATAAGTGAGTGGCAGGGTATAGCCTAAGGTTTGCATCACACCCCTGTAAATGATCTGTTTCATCTCAGCTTAGATATTTGTAAACACAATAACTATACCTTGCAGTGTAAAAACCCGTCATCACTCGGGCCTCAGTAATGCAGAACTACGAGACGAAGGACATCGGACATTGCAAGGGTTAAGCGTGGCTTTCTGAAATTTTAGGGATACATACAGCACTCTCTCCACCATAGCCTGGCTATTTATTATTGAAGACGCTGCTGGCCGTTTGGCTCTTTTATTGCATGGGCCTGCTATGTGTCACAGGACATTAAAAACACACAAATGCACGTGCACAGCACAGGCAGACACAGACAAACGCGGCGCACAGCTCCCACTATTAAATATATTTCTACGTCTGCCGTTAACAATATTTTGTGTCAAATTACAGCGTGTAAGATAAATACCGGGTCTGCGCGCCAGGGAAAAAATAGCACAGGGAGAGAACAGGGGCCTTCCAGTGGGGTATGATGAGAGGAGAGGAGAGCAAATGGGAAGGAGAGGAGAGGCAAGGGAGCAGAAGAAACGACGGAGCAGAGGAAACGAGCAAGGAGAAGCTCCTCCCTCAGACACGCAACTCAGACAACAGACTTTCCCTGACGAGACCAAAACCTAATGGCGGCTACGTGACTGACAACCCATGAGATGCGGACCCTCGGAAATGTTAAGCTATGAATAAGGCACGCGCGCACATTTTCCAAACGGCCATGTACGGCCTCGTTTGCAGATGAAAGGATTTTCAATAATTACACGACTTGACAAGCAAATTACTGCGTTTGCGATTAGAATGAGCGGCGTATATTCTGGCAGCGCCGCGTATCTGGCTCCCTCGGCCACTTTGGTCAACAGGACGGGGCAGACGTCTGAGGTTCCAGCGGAAACGGAGTCCAAACAGACAGAATGACGTCAAGTGTTAATTGGGCTACGCTTGGCACAGAAAGATGGAGAGATAGGCACAGAGAATGAGAAGAAAAAAAAGCTAGAGAGAGAGAGAGAGAGAGAGAGAGAGAGAGAGAGAGAGAGAGAGAGAGAGAGAGAGAGAGAGAGAGAGAGAGAGAGAGAGAGAGCCTGGAGGACTAATTAGTGATTATAACTTGGCGCTCTCCAAACATAAAATATTTCTCAACTGAAAAGATAGAGGAATGATTAAAAATAAAAGAATAGGAATCAAACACAGAGATGTGAAACTACCCTCTGGCGTAGTGTGTGAGGGTGTATGTGTGTGTGTGTGTGGGTGTGTGTGTGGGTGTGTGTGTGTGTGTGTGTGGGTGGGTGGGTGGGTGTTGGCTTCTTTGCCCCCTCATTAAACATGCTTTACTCTGGTAAACGGCAACAGCACAGATCTCAATGTCAACTCGAGAGGTTACAGCCATAGGCAGTCTCCGGAACACACACACACACACACACACACACACACACACACACACACACACACACACACACACACACACACACACACACACACACACATACACACAGAATACACAACAAATCACTTGGAGATTCTCTCACAAGCACGCTATCGAACTACACACATCCACAGAGCGACACGCCCGTTTTATTTTAAACGGAAACTTTCGGTGACTTTCCAGCGGCACGTTACTTGTGTCTTTGTTCGAGCGGCGCTGACAAAATGGAGGGTGTCAGTGTCTCGCAGCCCCGTGCCAGGGCGAGCCGGACATTAGCAATTCTTACATCAAAGTCATAAATCAAGGGCACTCTTCACCACGGTATAAATGGAACATGGAGGTCTGGAACTGGCTGTCTGCTAACTGCATCGCTCTCAGTTACCAGAATGGAGCGCCCCGCTCCCTCATCCTTCCCCACCGCTCCGGTCCCCGCCATTCAGCATCATCTATCTCCGAGTCAGCCGGCGTCTCCGGACATTTTTCCCTGCCCGGAGTCTGCCACCGCATGTGGAACAACATGGACAGGGACGTTTCTGTGTAGCTGCTATTCAACTTGGAGCAGGATAAAATAAATAAATAAATAACAATATGCAAGTACACACACACACACAAACATACTCATACATGCGCACAAGAATAAATCAGAGCGCACTCAGTTGATCTGTGAAGTCGGTTAGAGTTAAATGTGTTCCCTGCAGCATGCACTTGTTTGGAGCAGAGACAAAATCACACATGCACACACACTCACCAAGTATGTGTCTGTGTGTATTCAGTGGCATTTCTGGCCATTCGGGCGCCCTAGGAAAGCTCTCCAACCCTTTCCTCCACACACCCCCCCACCCCAACCCCCCCAAAAAAGCGCCATTTCCAGGCGAAATAACACTTTTTTATTTTGCCATTATAAACACGAAATAAATAAAAGTGCAACAGCGGGTGTGCAGAAAAGGTAAACAAAAAAAGGGAGACTCGACATATTGTGCGCAGTTATGAAATAAATAATGTTTAAACAAAAACATAGAATATAAAATAAATAAGCAAAAAAATAAAAACACAAAATATTTACTGATGTGCAATTGACCATTTAACAACAGCTTCATCTCTCGCATGACAAATAAGTCTTAACACGTGTGTCTTATTGTGTGTGTGTGTGTGTGTGTTTGTGACATCTATTGCGAGGTTTTAATTAATTATGACTAATTTCAATCGTTTTATTTGGGTTCCAGATACATGTGTCTTTCAAGGCGGAGATGCCCCGCCATACAACATCTCTGTCATCACCTCTGACACACAATCATAGACCGCCTGTGTGTCACACAGGGAGCATCGATCATGCCATTTGTAGACACACACACACACACACACACACTCCCACAAACTGTTACCATGGAAACATTTCACTTCCACGCACAGACACACACAGACACACACAGACACACACACACACACACACACACACACACACACACACACACACACACACACACACACACACACAGAGGAGACAGAAGGGGCAGCATTTTAAACTCTATATCCTTTTTGATCTGCTGCTTATTCAAGCAATCATGTTAATATAATGCAGCGGCACAGCCAAACACGAGCATGTCCAAACTGTCAAGTAGATGACTGCCTCTACACTAACACACTCACATAAACTCACAGCGCCATTCCATCACACAGTCGCCACAAAGATACACACAACTTTCTGTTTTTTTCATCCCTGTTGATTTGGCATTCATTTATTTATTTACTTATTGTGTAGATGTCAGGGGTGCGGGTCATTCTTGTTTGAAGGCGCAGGTTCACTCCTGGGATCATTCCAGGATCAGCCTGATGAGTTGATATTGTTTAGGCCTGACTCGTACTGCAATGGGGCTCCATCCATTCATTCATTCATTCATTATCCAACCCGCTTGCATGACCGGATCATAACTGACACTGTGTTTATAATTTTTAGATAAGAGTCTTATTTTTTGGGGGGGGGACCCCCCCCCTTTTCTCCCCAATTGTACATGGCAAATAATTACTCCACTCTTCCGAGCCGTCCCGGTCACTGCTCCACCCCCTCTGCCGATCCGGGGAGGGCTGCAGACTACCACATGCTTCCTACGTTACATGTGGAGTCGCCAGCTGCTTCTTTTCACCTGACAGTGAGGAGTTTCGCCAGGGGCACGTAGCACGTGGGAGGATCACGCTATTCCCCCGCCCCACCCCAACCGACCAGAAGAGGCACTAGTGCAGCGACCAGGACACATACCCACGGCTTCCCATGATGCAGACACAGCCAATTGTGTCTGTAGGGACGCCCGACCAAGCCAAAGGTAACACGGGGATTCGAACTGGCGATCCCCGTGTTGGTAGGCAACGGACTAGACCGCTACGCTACCCGGACGCTCAAGAGTCGTGTTTTAACCGCGCCCTTTCGTTATGCTTTTTGTGGCGGGGCGACACGTGGGGTCGACCCACATGCAAGAGCATAGTGGGGCAGAGGGCTGTCTTCTGTGTGATGTACCGAGGTTTGTACCAATCTGTTTGACAGTTGCATCATTTGAAACAAAGCAGGGGGTTGTTCTTAAGTCCCCCGCTGACAGAAGCCGTTAAACCGCATGTTCGGCGGTGCAAAGCAGGGCAGATGCGCACAATGTGTGTGTTTGCACGCACATTTCATGCAGAGGTTCGAATTTAAGCTTCAGTCAAGAATGTCAAGTGACTTTGCCAGGAAGTCGGCAGCCTCCATGAGCCACGGACCTGTATCCAGGGACAGACTCTTAAGAGTCAAACCTTGTCTTTTTTTTTTTCTTCAGAGATGCAAAAGTTTGCTTTGTGCAGAGAGCTCCCATGTTTCGGTGGTCCAAAAACTTTGCCCCGTTATTTCAGTACCCCTAGTCCCAGTGGAACTAGATATAGCTGGTTCCTCCACCAGACCATACACCTGGGTGTAGTTTGTTATCTAAAACCAGACTATAGCCTATTACTATGAACAGATACACATACACCCCCGATCTATTATTGAACAAAGGTTCACACCTCCGCTCAGCCATACAGAGAGGAATCCATCCCTCCGTCCCAGAATAATTTCACACATCGGTGGTTGCACAACAGAGACAAAGGGGTGGGGGTGGGGGTGGTGGTGGTGGGGGGGCATGAAGAGGAAGGAGTGGACGGAGTTAAAATGCAGGGGGTCACAGCTCGGTGCCAGTGGGAGGCCAAGGTGTCGGAGGGGAGCCATGCGTGACAAAACAGAGATCAGAGGATCATATGCAGTCACGCACGCCTGCAGCAAAACACAGACACACACACAGACACACACACACACACACACACACACACACACACACACACACACACAGGCTGACACACACACACACACACACACACACACACACACAGGCTGACACACACACACACACACACACACACACACACACACACACACACACAGGCTGACACACACACACACAGACACAGACACACACACACACACACACACACACAGGCTGACACACACACACACAGACACAGAGGCACACAGGCCCAAGGTACACACACACTCACACACAATCCAAGAAAGGGGTGAGAATAAGGACATATCAGATGAAGATTTGGGAGGATCAAGTCTGAGTTAATCAGAGGCATGCTTATCCAAACATGGAACGGTAATCTCTCTATCTCCCATACGACTGCTCTCTTTTCCTTATTCTATTCCCTATCTCTCTCTCTCTCTCTCTCTCTCTCTCTCTCTCTCTCTCTCTCTCTCTCTCTCTCTCTCTCTCTCATACCCTATTTTTTTCTCTCTCAATCCTTTCCGCTCACTCTCTCTGTCTCTCTCTCACCCACACACATGCATAGACACAGCATAAGCCAACTGCTAAATGCAGACATGCACTAAAAGCATGCAATAACCCAGCACGCAACCCCCAAGAAGGAGAGAACATGACCCGATCTTCATAGTTCTGCCTGCACAAGGAGCCGGGCTTCCCGTGTCTCTGACATGCAAATGTATGAATTACCTGTGAACAAACACCAACAAAAAATACACGCGTACGCCCGGCAATCACCGGACGCTCCCGACGGAGGGTTTGTCAATAAGTCATCGCCACACTTCATGGGCAACATCGAGACCGTAACATCAACAAAATGCAACACACACACATGCACACACACATATGCAGAGCGGATATGCCTGAATACCCTCGCATTAAACTAAACTCTTTTTATATCAGACAGTCACATTTGACTCTTGTTGAAGGTTTTTGACCTCATGCTGGATTGTGATGTTTTGCTGGAAAAAAATGCAGCCTCACAAGTGTTCAAATATTTGACGCTGTATTAGATTAAAAATGAATAAACGGTGCGGATAAAATGGGATAAAAGGGTAAGAAATTCAAATAAAATTCGGTGTTAACCGGGATGATTTCCATATTCAGTATTCCTGTAAAGAATGATACAATAAGTCTTTGTGATGCTTGTCATATAAAGACGCGAATTAACGAAATTGATCCATTTTTTTTTCTGTTGCCGCAGCCGCAAAATAGTCAACCACAATAATCCGGAGCTGTGCTTGTCCCTTTCAGCCACACACATAAATACATACAAGCTCAGACACTCGAGCAAACATACACTCGGCCCCTCCTCTGGAAGAAGCAAGCCAGAGGAGCAGTAGACACAATGGAATGTTTAAGTATGCAGGAAACTTTATGCCTGGGTGGAAGAGCAGCTTTGAAGGAATCCGCTCAGGGACACCCAACCCCCCCACCCCCCCGAACTGAGCCAGCACCTCCTCATCATCAGAGGGGAGGAAGAGAGAGATGGGGGAGAGAGAGAGAGAGAGAGAGGGAGCAAGAGAGAGAGAGAGAAAAGGGTGAGAGGGGGGAGAACAGAAGGGGTAGGGGGTGGGGGCAGGGGGGGCAAAGGATAGGAATAAAAAAGGAAAATGAAAGATAAAGATGGAGATGAATTGACAGTTAGTTGGAATTGAGGGCGGGAGCGATGCAAAGAGATGAGGGAGAGAGCAAGACAAGGTGCTCCAGTCTAGTCCCCGTGCCTTCAACATAAAGACCCCTAACCAAGAGGGATTGCGTCGCTCTGAACCACACACGCACACAGACACAGACAAACACACACACACACACTGACTATTCATGTAAGCACACTGTTCAGTAGGCACTGTGCTTTACTCCCAGTATGACCTTCATTGAGATGGATTGCATGAAAAGTGTAATGACTTTCCTCCGAGAAAAACCACGGGCCAAATCAGCTTTGCATTGCATAATAATGCTGGACTTGGTAATCAATAACACAAACACACAAACACACATACATAATGGAGTGCACAGCCTGCACATGGAGAAAATGTCTCAGCAGAGGCCGACCACATCACCATGGAGGGAACTAAGTACCAATGGAGCTGTGCATTGCATAAACAAGGAGCTATTGACGACAAATACCTGCATCTATTTCCACACATCAAACACTTCCCAGGGCTATAGCTTCAGTAGAGAACAATGTACAAACCCTGAAGAGCATTTCACAACCTGCTTCCCTTAGCTAAGGGCTAGCCTACCCTGGCCACGAGTTTGAAGAAGACGCGAGGCTAATATTGCCCAGTTTTGACTACGGGGAAAACTTTACATCTGTTGTTAACCCTAAACATATGGGTAAAATCACCCCATAGCAAGGGTAGGACAACACTCAGGGCTACTAAAGATTCTCTAATGAAGGTAACACAAAACTGAGTTCAGTGAGAAAAGCCTCAAGTTACTTGATCCTGCTTTACCCTTTGGGTGCATTTTTCCCTAAATTGCCACAATTACCAGCACATGTTTTTTAGGGACAACATTGCATAGATGAAGGAGAGCATCATCATTTTCTCACAAAACATCAGAGGAGGAACGGATCGCATTGTTATCGGGTTCGCCATGGTTGTATAGCAACAAGTCAGTCATCAGATAGGGATCTTTTATCCTACTGACCGCCAGTTTTTTTGCCTCTAATAGCGGTATGCAGGGGGAATATTTATCTTGTAATACCGTTCCCTTGTTCTCCTCCTTCATCTCATACTTTTAAGATGCAAAGCACTCGATGAACCCGGGCACTTACTCACTCGTTCTCAAACTGACCTTTCATGCCACATTTAGCTGTACCATCTGCATAGATTCAGGGAGGGAGGTGTGACCCTTTCTAAAATCTTTGTGAGAACATCTAAAAATATATGCAGTTATAAGACACTAAAGATTGTCTTTTTTTTAGTTGATATTATAATCCTCATTGATAAGAATATTGATAAGAATATATATTGATGAGAATATATATATTGTAAAATATATATATTTTTAGCACCCCCCCACCACTATTCTGTCTTAGCTTCTCCTTCGTATTCCCTCACGCGGTATTGCGATACAGTTTCATTTGAGGCAGGACTTCACAGAAACACCATCGACAGAGATGCAAGTAAGATGTGCTCTATCACCTTTAACCTGCTCAAACAAATCACTCTTTGGACAAAAGTTTTCAGTGTTTCTGATGTCTCAGCTTGCTTTTCACAGTTGTTGGTATGGTGAAGAGCATCATTAATACAACCTAGCTTAAGCTCTTTTGAACCGCTGCAACAGTGTCTATGCCACGCAACCAATGTTAAGCATCCAATCAGAATATTATGTAAATAATATGTAGCGTTAGCTACTCAGTAGAGAATGTTTGATCAATATTGGGCCAACTACCAATCACAAATTTAAGACAATGTATTCCTGTATCGTTTTGCTCATAACAAAGTTGCACGACAGCTGTACTTCGCATCTATGTCTTGTTCCAACATGGACCTTAAAAGTGATACTGACATCAAAATCTGAAAATTCCTATTGATAGGCTACGTTCCGAGTTGGAATGTGACCACGGAGAAATTCATTGGCCAAAACAGTGCATCTGCGGCCACTCGAGAGAGATCTGTGATTGACTGTAGATGGTGTCCAATGACAAATTGCGCCGGTGGATACATGGACACCAGTCAATTTGCATATAGGGTGTGTCCATAGCGAGATGCTATAAAACCACGGAGAAGCCGTTCTTTCACCCCCTCCTGTGAGCTACTTGGCTCAAGTTTGTGCTATTTTGCCGAGACTTTATTATTGATCTTGCTACGACGTACTGCTATCTATCTACATATCTATCTATCTGTCTATCCATCTATTTATCTAAATATCTATCATCTATCTATCTAACAGTTATTTGTATCATCGAACATATTATTCGCCAAGTTGTATTGCACTGCCGTGCCGTAGGCCTGCCAACATGCCGTGGTCACATGTGAAATGTGGAAAAAAAAAGAAAAAAAGTGGACAGGATACTGCAAACGTCATCACCCAGGAAGACAGTAGCCAATAGCTTTGAATTCATAAAACCACACCTATTTTTGGTTATGATTCAAACTCCCAATGTTAAAAAATGTGTTCAGAAAGGGCATGTCAGTCTCTCTTTAAATGCCATCCTAAACCTAGATCTATCTGGATTACACCGAAAGCAAGAAGAAGAGAATCAAATGGAACTCGCAGAGGTAGAACGACATGGAGTCGTTCTTTATCTTCTTGTGTCGTTGGTCGAACAGGTAAAAATTCACCATAAAAAGTGGTCATTGTGTTCATTACATGAAATAAAGTTCACTACAAATGTGCCAACAGCGGTAAAAAATCCAGCTAGTCTCACTACTTACTGTACTTAAAAGGTGTGTCTTTCTCACCTCGTTGGTGTTCCAGCGGTGGCGCTCCTTGGGCAGAGAGGAACATTTGGGTAGACACTCCAACAGCTTCTTAGGAAGGTAGATCTTCAGCTGGCCTGGCTCATCTGAAGAGGAAGATGAAGAGTGGGGACAGGAGAGGGTGGAGACAAGGTAAGCTAAATGAGGGCTATACAGGAAGAAAATGTAAAAGAGGACATTTCTGATTGTGTACTAAGACCAAATGAGAGCACATTACAAAAAAGCAGCACCTATAGAAATTGTAACAACATAGGAATAACCTTTAATGATAAAGCACTGTTAAGAATAGTGCTGTTGTTTTGCAACCTACGAAATAATAAAAATAAAAAAGATAAGAGGAAAATAAAAGAAGGGTTGTAGAATCAGATCCCTGATTTGTGTGAGCAGATATGTTCAGGACCATCAAAAGATTTTTGTTGAATGAACCAAGTCGTACAACTCTCCTCTATTTTGATATGTTTTAACTACCTAATATTTCAGCTAATGCCACATCCCCCTGTTGGATTGGTGCACAGGTATGTGATCATAGCCTTACCTCGTGCAAGTAGTTGGTAATGTGACCTTCACAATTACTCAAACTCATAATATGTGTAAATATTTCTGTCCACTGAAATGGTGATTGTGAACTGTGTTTATTTGATCATTAGTTCTGAAGGAATTGTATTTGGGTAATTGTGAAGGTCACATGACCAACTAATTGCACTAATTAAAGCTACAATATGTAACTTTGGATAAATGAGCAAGCGTGAACTTGACTTTGAAAGTACACAACCCAAAAAAATCCACCCCTTTCCTTCTGATTCCTCTTTCCCTCCCGTAACCCCTCCCTCCAAAGAAGGTAGTGTAACGGTGTGACGACCACGGATGTGTAGACTCGCTAGCCCTTGGCTAGAGGGTCGGACCTGTTAGCTGACTGGTTGACTGGTTTGGTTGACTGGTTGATGCGTGGTCGTTACACTGCTACAGTATCATACGTATGTCTGTATGTATGAGTTTGCCAGTCACAACTGGAAAAACTCTTATTGTCTTTTATAATCAACGCATGTAAAAACTGTTTTTTTAGTTAATTTTTTAGTTACACCGACATTGCTGTTGTGAGGCACTTTTGTACTTGTAGGTGAAGCCAAAGCACCGGTACCTTGTAGGAGTAACTGTCCAAGAGCCACAACAATGCCATGAAGAGTATATTGTATTGCAGCTTATAATCAAAGCATGCAAAAAAAATCTTTTTTTTCAGCGAATCTCTCAGTTACACCAACTTTGTTCTTGTGAAGCAGTGTTTTCCTTACAGGTGAAGTATCTACAAAGATGAAGGTCACCATTTCCAAAGCACTGGCACCTTGTGTGACCACCTCCGTCCAAGATCCATAGTACTGCCATGAGAGAGTATGTACAACAGTTTATAATCTATGCATGTGAAAATTATTCTTCTAGTTACACCAACACTGGGCCTTGTTTATGAACCGGTGTCTAGACTCAAGGCTTACCCAGGCTCTATGTCTTTTCTATGAGACAAGCTTAAGGGCTAAAAACTCCACAAGTGTGTGAGAACAGATTTGTGCATCAGATCATTTCATGAATGAGGCCCAATGTTCCCGTGAAGTACTTCTCTTTCTTATAGCCTATAAGTTATAGGTGAAGTGGATCGCTATTTTCATTTGGCCAAGCGAGACAAGCCCATCGTAAAAGGGGCTTCATCCGAGAACTGCCGAGCATGTGTGTGGATTTGCATGTTGACTGAGAGCCAGGCAGTCCGCCCCCCCACCCCTTCCCTTTGACTTTCCCTGATTGGTCAGAAGGCCGAAGCTCGCTGTGAAACTTCATACTGGGACATCTTCTGCACTGCTGATACACTGGTCTATGAAACTCAGTCACGGTACACTGTGAGTCAGTGTGTCCATGTTAAGTTGTGTTTTGGAGTGAAATTCAAACAAAACAAAACAAAACAAAAAATCTTACATACTGTTGCTTTAAGAAAGTGATGACTTTCGTTTGTACCAACGTGATAAAGGCCACGTATCTAAAAACAACTGGTGATTAAAAGCAGATCAAAACAGAGCACAGTTGTGTGGTTTGATTTTTTTTTTTAAGTCACTAATAGACTTGTGTCTACCACGGTGCTGTGTGTTCGTTTTCTGTACTTAATTCAAGGCTCTGCGTTTTCCGTTTTTATTTTTCAAAGCCATCCAGCATGCCGAATTTCACCACAAGAGGGAACTGTTGCATGACCTCACACGAACAGGAACAACTTTTGGATCCGTGGAAACATAAACATAAAATCAGTTTGAAAATCTGGGTATTTTTCGGTGAAAATCGGTAAAAACCGAAAACGCTGAGCCTTGACTTTATTCAAACCCACTGAAAAACCAAGAGTACATTTTGTTTGAGTGAAGTTGAGCTAAATTTTGGGACATCCGAGTCCTTGATATCAGTCGGACAATATAGAAACACCATCTATTCAGTAGTGCGACTTGCTCTAACTGACAGATACAGATAAGTCTTGATGGCATAGCGGTGAAGGGAGATACTGACAAATATACTGACAAATAATATGGGCAATGAAAACCACACACTCTGTAAAGACACAGCCATTTTGGCTAAGAGCTGTCTGTCTATATCTGAGTCTTTGTGTGCGTGCGTGTGTGACTGGTTTTCCGTGTGTGCATGCATGTGTTTGTACGCGAAGTTGTCATGTGCGTGTGTGTGTGTGTGTGTGTGTGTGTGTGTGTGTGTGTGTGTGTGTGTGTGTGTGTGTGTGTGTTTGTGCGCACCCAGCGAGTATGCCGCTCAGAAATTGAAAGAGAGAGAGCACTCAAAGGTTATTGATAAGCATTTGAGTAGAGGGCGTCCACTCAGGACTCCCCTGGGAGACAGGAATTATACTTTACCTGAGGTCAGGCA
The DNA here is from genome assembly GCF_029633865.1 of Lampris incognitus. NCBI lineage: Eukaryota > Metazoa > Chordata > Actinopteri > Lampriformes > Lampridae > Lampris > Lampris incognitus. Next base: position 131,406,254 of record NC_079212.1, read on the forward strand.
ATAGTGGCATAGAGAGACAGAGTCAGGAAAAGAGGCTGAAAGATGATGAGACAGAGACAGAGGATGGGGGGGGGAGAGACACTTAGACGGAGGAGGAAAAAGAAGATTAAGAAAGCGAGAGATTGCAAAGAGGAGGACGATCACGCAAAGAGACAAAAAAGGAAAGTAATATGGCAATGTATGGTTGTGAGTCTGTGGGTGTGTGAGAGAGTGCATGCATGTATGTATGTGCATGTGTGTCTGTGCGTGTGTGTGTATGTGTGTGTGTGTGTGTGCATCAATAGAAAGTGTGTTCAGGCACTATGCCCCCCCGCCCCTAATCAATTATGCATTTATTAATAGAAGGCCTGAGAAGACAGAATATCAAACAGCTGAACGTTGCAGCAGCTTAGTCAAACAGCTGAATGGTGCAGCTTAGTTAAAGCCTAATTTCTTTTTTAGCAGCACCACAGCCTCTGCTATGAATGCCAATCAGTGTTTAAACTCCACCCCTCCTGGCTATCCCCCCTCCCCCCCGTTCTGAAGAATCCTCATCAGAGCCTTGCCTTTGAAATGTACCAGCACCACCACATCAAACAAGCCCCTTGCGCATGCAAAAAATGCGCACGCGCAAAAACACTCACTCACACAGGACTCACGTGCATGTACGCACATGCACACGCACACGTGCACACACACGCACGATGCACACGCATTCACATTTGCACCAGCGATCAAAGAGCCACACATCGGCGCGCGTGTCCCAGCGTGGCGGTCTTACCCGTGACCTTGGTGCAGGAATCGCTCAAGGAGCACACCTCCGTTGCATTCTTGGAAACAGCTATTGTGCGTTAAGCCATCATCACTCCGTCACAGCCCCACTGACAAGGAACAGGAGTTGGAGTCTGTAGCCTTATTGAATGTTTACGAGCTGCCTCGCTCCGAAAGGTTGCATTTCAAATTGCCCCGGCAATCCTGAACCAAGTAATGGGCCCACGTTCCCAAAATAAAACAAACCAAAACAAACAAAGCAAAAAAAAAGGGTTGCGGTCTTGATCTCCATCTTTTCCAAACGAGTTTCAGTGGAGCGACACGCTAATGGGACGCCGAAGGTTAGAGGGTAAAAGGTAATTCTTTCTCTTTTGTTTCCGCACACACTGACAAAGGTGTAGCCGAGGAGAAAAAAGGTTTTCTCCGCTTTTGGACAAATACCAAACAGGTATTTTAGTTGACTTTCATACCGCGGGACTCTGTGAGCTTCTCAGCCACAAGTGCTATGTATCCTGGGTACTTGTAATATCTTGCTCATTCACTTGCTTGAAATTTGAAAATGAATACAGTTTCAGTCAAGAGAGTCCAAAAGAGATTAACTTTAAAAAAAAAAGAAAGAAAGAAGCCTAAATGCTAATATGGAACTGATGGCATATGGAGGTTTGCATACTAAGAAGTCAAAATTGTGCGACCAAAGTGAAACATAACTTTGGGTAGCCTATCAAATGCCACAATTAACTCTGGAAACACACAGAGGAGCAGCCTCATACTGATGAATATTTTACCTCATCAAACTGTCATCTCCATATTTAACGCAGAAACAAGCGAATGCCCTTGTGAGATGGCTGTCAGTTAATTATAAAACTCTCCTCGGTAAAGAGAAGGAAAAATGCTCCAAACGCAACTCTTGGCTCTCCCCCTACTAATATTAGGGAGCGTCATGGGAAATTCTGCCCCCCCCCTCTTTTTTTTTCCAGGATGAAATTAATGTGACAGAAAGAAAGGCTCATTGAACAACAACTAGATAGAGGAGGGTCTGGGGGTGGTGGTGGTGGTGATGGTTATGGTGGTGGTGGAAGAAGAATAGGGGTGAATGCTATGGAATGAGAGAGAAGGAAGAAGAGAGGGAGGGAGAGACTAGAGAGAGTGTGGGTTTGGGGGTGGGGTGGAGGGAGGGGGGTAGAGAGATGGGTGTGCATGCTAATTTTATCATTCTGCTGATAAACTTTTCCTCCACTAATCCTTCAGCTGGGACGTGAGAATAGATAGAAGACAGGGAAGCGCTCCAGGAACCTCAGCCCATTTCAGACAGCCATCCTATACCCCTGCCCTCTGGTCTATTCTATTCTGTTCTATTCTGTTCTATTCTAGTCTCCTTTTTTGATTTGCTGGGCCACAAATCCTTTTTTTTTTCCTCTTCTCTCCTATATCTCTGCTGTCTGTTTCTCTCTCCCCTCTTGACAAACTAAGAGGGCCTGGTGCAGGTATGAGGCCATCTGCTCATCCTGAAATGGATAGAGGGTGGGGGAGGAGGGTATGTGGGTGGAGAGAGGGGGTGTGTGGGGATGTTCGCGTACCTCCCTCTACTGATAACCTCCACCGCCACCTCACAAAGCACCATGTCTGTCTGCTCCTCCTCACATCTGTTTATGCTCCTCCAATTTAACCCCACAATACACACGCATCGACATACACACACGCATGCATGCACACACACACATGCATGCACACACACACACACGCACGTGCACACACACACACACACACACACACACACACACGGATTCTTGTGCAAAAAGGGTCAGGATTATGTCCTCTAGAATCAATAACCAATAAAAGCAATCATTGCTTCTTATAGTATATTTAATACACCACCAATGCCCTGCACACAGCATTCACAAAGACACACACACACACACACACACACACACACACACACACACACACACACACACACACACACACACACACACACACACACACACACACACACACACAAACTTAATCATAGGAAAGGCGGGCCATGCTGACATATACATGTACACTCAGCTACGTGGCTGTAAATACCGGGCTTGAGTGTCACCTGACCATCTGACCATTACATTACTGTCAGGCAGTGGAACGCATACACAACAATACAACATTAATAGTCACAATATGACCTGCCTTCTTTGTGACTCTTCGTCACTATATGCAAATGTGAGTGTGTCTGCGTTTAAATGTGTGTGTGTGTGTGTGGATGGGCACCTGCTTGTGTGTGTACGCGCTTGCACCCACTGATGCTGTATTGGCATGCATGAACAAAAACGATCTGTAACAGAGCTGAATGGGAATGAAGTCTCAGCAGAGAGACACAAAAACGCATGTTTGTTTTGTGCATGAATGTATGTGTTTATGTTATGCATGTGTGTGTGCATCTGTATATGTGTGTGTGTGAGATCTGTAACAGAGCAGATGAGGAGACCTCAGTTCCCGCAGCGCATCATTCTGCCAGAAGGCTTTTATACTTGCTCTCAGTCACCCCACGCTACAGACCAGTGCACACCGCATGCGCACGCGTGCACACACACACGCATGCGCGCACACACACACACACACACACACACACACACATACACATACACACGCAAACAGACACTCGGACACACATGTGAATGAATGTGTAGCCAGAGTGAGAAGTGTTTGTGTGTCTCTTACTATTGGCGTCAGTGTCATCACTCTTGGGAGGGGTGTGTCCTGTGTACCCAACGGCAATCCTGATCATTCGCTCCGGATTTCTTATCCTCTTCAATCCTACAGATAGAGGGAGAAATGGTGAGAGGGAGGAAAAAGTGCGACGGAGAAAAAAAACGAGTCAGAAACAGACCCAAAAACAGAGAGACAGGTTGAGAAAGAAAGATGGAAACAGACTGAAATGGAGACGGGGACAGGGTCTTTTTAAGAGAAAATTCAAAGTCTTGTTTCGTGGGTGGGTTGCACAGCCCACCCAATGATTCCTTTTCAAGAATCAATAAAAACAAAACTCCAAGCGATGACAATTTGTGTTGATCATTTGTTTTTTTTTCTTATCCACTCACTTGTATCCATTGAGCCCACTGACCTACTGGCTACAGTAGGCACATTTCCTGCTTGTGTGTGACTAACTAGTACCCAGCTTTAGTTTCTTTTCTCTCTCATCATATCTCTGTTTCCCTGACCACTGTTGCTATGATACAGCGTAGACCAGCCAGTGCAGTGGAGATGGTCTTCCAGGATATATGGTGGATGTTGTTCTCATGACCACTAGTGTTCTTGGCTGAATAGCACCATACAAATCCACTGGGGGATGGAGTGAGACCATGGCTGTCTCTGGTATTCACCACTATTCACTTGACTTTCATTCAGCATGACTGCGGCTAGTACATTAAAAGATGGCTCCTTATACACAACACACGGTCCTTCGTGGTAAAAAAACAACATCAAAGTGTGTGTTCGTGTGTGTGTGTGTGTGTGTGTGTGTGTGGGTGGGTGGGTGGGTGGGTGGGGGGTACAGTATGTGAAGAGGGAATAGTATTATATATGTGATACAGGGCTGATCTGCCTATCGGCT